>NW_027210619.1:2140000-2187500 GCF_029030835.1 Brachyistius frenatus | reverse complement strand
GTGTGTGTATGTGATTAGGCAAGCATAGGGGATGACAGGACTGTAGTTGCACCTGGGGTGTGACCTCTGCTCTGAGTTCCCCTCTCTAACCACACTTGAACCTGCTGTCTAAAGAATGGCCTTTTCACTCTGACTACAGAGCAAAGCTGAAGCTTTATAGCACCAAATTACACTGGCATAGATCACCACACTTCACAATGCTTCGTTCAACAACAGAGGACTATGAGAATAGGACAGGGCTTATATAGCTCTGTGGACTTGTGGGTGGGTGACAGGAGTGAATTGAACAATATCAGGTTCTGTTCAATTCATGCAGATTTTGATTTTAAAAGACTGAACGTAAGTTTGTCTACACCTCTTTTCTGTGTTTTTTTTGTTTTGTTTTTTTACAGATTAGTACTTTTAAGATTCATATATGAGGTTTATCACATTTTACAGAAGATTCAGGTTTGGGTTGGGCTGGGTACCAAACTTTGATGGTTTTATGGCACAGATGGAAGTGATTTGATATTGTCTAGTATCAAAAAATGCCTCGTCATTCAGTACCAAATTTCAGTACCGAGGCTACACCCACACAAATGAGTTTTTGTTTTAAAACTCGGCATTTCTACGTTTATGCAGAAGAAAATCACATCAGTGAGCCAGTACAGCGATTCCCGTACACTGGAAACCACAGGGTTGAACACCTAATTTCACTCTTTTCAAAACAATTTTTGGTGCTATACCTGTCTAAGTTGCAGCAACTTAAAGCTTCTCGGTGTGCAGCCAACTAGCTACAATCTATGGTACCATCTGTGAAGCATTAAGGAAACATAGGTAAATTGTTGTGTCTATTGACAGTATCCATCTGTAAATTGTTGCTACAAAAAATAACCTGGGTTATACTACCCTTTAAACTACATGAAAACTAAGGATTTGTACTGTAATGTGTAATGTGACTTTTCTTCTTGTTAAAATAGATTTGATAAAATTGTCATTGAAAAACAATCTTTTAGGAACCAGTGTTGAAGTAAAAGTATTTCTACCAGTATAGAATTTTTTGAAGGATACCAAGCCTGAGTTGTGGATATAAATTATTGTGGATAAGCCTGCCTCAGAAAAATGAAATCCTCTTTCCAGTTCCAGTCAGTTTCTGTTTCTCCCTTATAAATAAATGTTGTGAGGACAAATAAGATGTGAAAGAAGGACTACAGCAAGATAATTTAACAAAAAAAAAAAAAAGAAAGATAAACATTGCTTCACTAAATTAAGGTGTGTGTGTGTGTGTGTGTGTGTGTGTGTGTGTGTGTGTGTGTGTGTGTGTGTGTGTGTGTGTGTGTGTGTGTGTGTGTGTGTGTGTGTGTGTGTGTGTGTGTGTGTGTGTGTGTGTGTGTGTGTGTGTGTGTGTGTGTGTGTGTGTGTGTGTGTGTGTGTGTGTGTGTGTGTGTGTGTGTGTGTGTGTGTGTGTGTGGGGGGGGGGGGGGGGGGGGGGGGGGGGGGTATCGGGAATAGAACAGCCAAATGTCATACAGATTAAGTGAGAACAGCCTAAGTATGTTTTAAAAATTGTAACTATGCCTTATGAGCCGTTCCCCATTAAACAGAAGCAAGTGTTTTAAGATAAAACGGAAAAAAAAAAAAAAATCCAGCTTCATAATTCAATTTCTTTTAATGACATGCAAAAACCCCAAACAGTA
The DNA here is from genome assembly GCF_029030835.1 of Brachyistius frenatus. Taxonomy (NCBI): domain Eukaryota; kingdom Metazoa; phylum Chordata; class Actinopteri; family Embiotocidae; genus Brachyistius; species Brachyistius frenatus. Next base: position 2,185,824 of record NW_027210619.1, on the reverse strand, counting down.
GAAGTCAATATTTGGGTATTTTTTAATTCGGTTAAGCTGTTATAAGAACACGCAAGTCATTCACATTTTTGTCTTGCCTTAATTTTCTGCCATCCTGCTGAACACTGTAACTATCTGAGCATTTAAAAATGTGTCACTGGTTCTGTATTGAATGTAATCTCAGTGAATATGAGATTTTTGCAATCATGAATTTGTATGGCTCTGAGCAGCCTTTTTAATTCACCAGCTCATTTCCCAAAGGACTTACACTCCCTAAAATAGAAAGAAGGTCCAAGTGCATAGGTCTAACAGTTATCCGCTATAGTGCTGTTGGATTATGTTGGACTAAATCCAAAGGATCAAATTTCAGTGAGTGCTCCACTGCTGCATGCCGAATGTTCTCATTGGGGTTTGACAAAAACAGCATAATATTATAGGGATCAACAGGGTGGTTAGTTCTGCTTTATGCATGGCTTGATACCGTTACTATGGAGCGTGATAAAGGCAAAAAGAGAGGGAGAAAGAAAAGAGAATATGTTGCTAATCCATGCTCCAGCAGAGAGGCTGATGAAGGGTTAACCGCTACATAAAGTATGGAGTGGAGGAGAAGGAGGGCAGACTTCTCAGGTGTGAAGAATGGAATGAGAGAGACAGAGGAAGTAGGGATGAGAGCAGGGGGATGGGCTGCTCAGGAGCTTCTATTATGTTTGCAGGCCCCCCGTTACCAGGCAACGGAGCTGAGCAAGATGCCAGGTTGCTAGGTAACCTGGGGGATGCAAAGCCTAACGTGGTGCGATATTGGGGAGCGAGGTTGGGTGGAGCTGCGCCGCTGTGCTGCTCCGCTGCTCCACCTTACTGATCACTCTCTCCGTTTCTCACATTTCAATGTCTTCATCCAGTTGTGATGAGAGGCGTGAACTAAGTGTCGCATTTACAATATCTACAATGTCAGTTTTACTGAAATGTAAACCTTCTCCAACACGGTACATACAAGCACGCTCTTTATGGACTTTTATGGACACATGGTATGCAGTATAGCTCAGTTACACGTGTACAAATTATTGATAAGGTTATTTAAGACCAAATATTGACAGTAATTTGGGTTATCATGATATGCAAGATCTTTCTGTCATGTTTATACTCATTATTTATATCTGTTATTAATTCAAAGAGAATATTTCTCTGTAAACATACATATTATCAATTTTTTGGGTTAGAGGATGGATGGATTAGAGCTAGACAGGAAACAAGGGAAGAGAGAAGAAATGCAGCTCGGCAGCTGGAATAAATTGCACCTCTGGTACAGGGGATTTTTTGGGGGGGTTTAAAAATTACTCAAGCGGTTAATCTTTTGCCAAAATATCTGCACAACAATTTTCCGCTGACCGAATAATTGATTTAGCTCCAACTGAAAGTGTTTAAATTTCAAAACACAACTTTCCATTGTACCTGAGGGAAAGGAAAAATACCACCATATCTATGTTGTTGTTTGTCACACTATCTTTTAAGAACACCAGCAGTCATACCCAAAATGTGGGCACATCAGCATCAAGACATTGTATTAGAAATATTATATAGCTGTAGCACAAAAACAAGATATTCTGCATCCTCTGTTGTAGAAACAATAGATTTCCTTTATTTTATCAGCATCAGAAATGTATTCAGGTGCCCAAATTTGAGACTTTGTCTTGTTCAAAATAAAAGTAAAATGACATAAAATAGTTTTATGTAAAACAGTGTTATCCAGAGGGTTGAACAGTACTGTCTGCTCATTTTGTTTTTGCCAAATCAACATAAGGGTTTGACACACCGACGAGTTTGTGAGCCTGCATGGTATGTCGCTGTAATGAGAGAGAGAATAAGAGAGAGCGTGAAGAGAAGCCATGTGAGAAGGCAAAGTGAATGAGATGTAGACAGTAGTGGAGAGAGGGAAGGGATGGAAAAGGATAAAAAAATAAATAATAAATAAATAAAAAAAAGCAATGATGTCAGTGTCATCAGGCAGGGTATGGAGGGATTATGGAGCTGGGAGTGGAAACAGGGGAATCGAGGATAGGCAAGAGGAAGAGGCAGAAATAATGCTAGATCGTGGAGAAGGGATAAAAATAGTTCTCCTTTCTTGTGCACTCTGGAAAATGGACATCTGAAATTGTGTGGATGGAGAGTTCCAGAGGGGGAAGGGTGTGTGTGTGTGTGTGTGTGTGTGTGTGTGTGTGTGTGTGTGTGTGTGTGTGTGTGTGTGTGTGTGTGTGTGTGTGTGTGTGTGTGTGTGTGTGTGTGTGTGTGTGTGTGTGTGTGTGTGTGTGAGCGATGTGAAGAGAGAGTGTGTGTTTGTATATCCGTACACATAGGCTGCACATAATTGTATGCTGTCATGCTGTGCACTGTCCTCAGTTTTATATTACTGCTTGTGAGAACATTTCATTCTTGCTGTGGAGTATTGCCCTCCAGTCCGGCAAAAAAAAGAAAAAAAGAATCTAAATGCCAAAACAATAACATTGATTCAGCAGTATAGTTAAATCCATGTTGCAAATATTACATGTACACACACATTTACATGCGCACGCTGCCCTCTTCCCTCATAACATGATGCAATGGTTTATTCCAGTGATTTTGCGTGGGAGGGGGAGGGGGTAGAATACGATTTGATTGGATAATCCAAGGATTTAATATCCCTTAATCCTGGCACAATCCTCTCTGCATTACTGCAGGGAGTAAGATTAACTGTATGTGTGTAGTATGTGTTTGTTTCTGTGTGCACAAAAGGGCGGATGCTCTGGGAGAGGGGGAAAAGTGTAGTGTATACTGTGTGTGTGTGTGTGTGTGTGTGTGTGTGTGTGTGTGTGTGTGTGTGTGTGTGTGTGTGTGTGTGTGTGTGTGTGTGTGTGTGTGTGTGTGTGTGTGTGTGTGTGTGTGTGTGTGTGTGTGTGTGTGTGTGTGTGTGTGTGCGTATTTGAGTGACACATGCTGTGTGTGTACATTTGTGTTGTCACCACAGCATGCAAATGGAGCTGCGTTTGCATGCAGGGTTTGGTCATGCGTGTACGAGTGGACGTGCCTCCACTGAGCGCGAGTGCGAGCGCTCATGCAAGCACACACACGGTCATATATGACATATCTTTGCACTCACGCATCGCCTCACGTACCAATTCACTTTCCTCCGAGATCCAGAAAAGCTGTCTTTGAGCGAGGGCTTCTTAGTATGCAGAAGGAAGGATCAAACCACACTTCAGTAGGAAGGCAGCTCCTTGTATGTGCGCACGTTTGCAGATGGTTACTGTTAATTAAGTCTTAATTGGAACGTGAGTAATTAGAGGATAATTTGACTTGAAAGGAGCGTGTGGCTGTTCGTGTGTGTTGGGGTAAAGCAGAGAGAGAAAGACAGAGTGGAGGACACTTTGACGGAGTAGCAGGGACTACACTTTCTTTGCATTTTTCTCTCAGGCTCAAGGGAATTTTAATTGCTGATCCAATTCCCTCACCTTCTCCCTCATACCTACTTCTTCCTCTGGATGTTGCCCACATCTCTTCATTATTCTCTAAAATTTCCTGTCCTGTTCATTTCTTTGTTCTCTTAAATTATTTTATAACTCGGAGAGAGAAAATGTGCTGAGAGTGATACTTAAGAGGATAGTAGGAAGCCAGCAAACCATTCTCCAGCACACATTCTTTGTTTACCCAAAGAGCACAGCAGTCGCCCTTGGCAACAAGCATCCTTGTTTACCTACCCAGTGTGCCGTCATACGATTGCCATGACAACGAGCTGGTTGCCATGCCAATTTTCCGATGCCATTGTATTGTCTTTGTGGCAGCAGTGTGCACCTCTCACCTGCTGCTGTTTCACATCTCTTCTTGTTCTTTCTGTCATCTTCCTCAATATTTATATCAAATTCATATTGTGGTTTTTTTGTTGTTAATATCAAAAGGTTAGAACACTTTAAACACACACACACACACACACACACACACACACACACACACACACACACACACACACACACACACACACACACACACACACACACACACACACACAGATTGATTCAGATTGAAAAACTGTGATTTAAAAGCCTTAGTTTGGAATCATGAGGGGTTTCTGTTGAGTCTGTTTTACTGTGTGACAAGGATGAGCTTGAATAGGCCTAATGGAGGAAGAAATGGAAGAGGTGATGGATGGATACAAGGATAGAGAAAGCGTTAGTGGACACAAATCGTGCTACAATCAGCCTGCTCCACAACACAATCCGAAATCAATGGACAAGACGGGACTGATCAATGAGTTGATAGTGCAAGATAGATGGCAGCATGGATGGACAGCAATAACACTGGGACTGGGATATGATGGATGGATGGATGCATGGATGGATGCATGGATGGATGCATGCATGGATGGATGGATGGATGGATGGATGGATGGATGGATGGATGGATGGATGGATGGATGGATGGATGGATGCATGCATGGATGGATGCATGCATGGATGGATGCATGGAGGGAGGGAGGGAGGGAGGGAGGGACGGACGGACGGACGGAGAGGGTGACTCCCAAGTTTACAGATAACTATTAGGGCGGAGTGTGTTTGTATTTTCTATAAGTTTATGTTTATGCCGATATCTCGAGTCGATGAAGGTTTGAGGTTAAACATGTATATCATTCCTTTCTTTGCAGACGTGTGTGTGTGTGTGTGTGTGTGTATGTTGAAGGGGTTGGGGGGGGGGGTTGTGTTTTATGTGAAGGTGTTTGCAGAGGTGTTTGCATCTGCGTGTGTTTGTGTCTTTGACTGAGTGTGTGATGGCCTTGCCTTCGATCAATAGCTTTGTGGTGACAGCTAAGAGCTGATTAATCAAATGTATGGATCAGTCTCTCTCTGCTCTGCCCTCTCTTCAATTACCAGCTTCATTACATTGCCTTAACACCCCACTGGGACCTTTCTCCATTCTTCCTTCTCATCCCCTCCCCTCCCTCTTCACCCTCCTCCTCCTTCTCCTCCTCCTCTCTTTCCCTTTACGTCCCTTTTCTCATCCTCATCTTCCATCTTAGTTTTTCTCCTCATGTCTTTCACTAACTCCTCATAGATGTAAAGCCCATGTTATTCAGCTCCAATCACATTTTGACTGGCATTAATTAGTACATTAATACTTTGTTGTGCCAGAGTAGGGAATTTAAATCTGACTGTATATTTGATTTTGTTTTGACTTGGTTTTGTAGCATTTCAAAGATTGGATTTAAAAACAGGAGACTCCACAAACATGTTTGTTTTACTGATTCTTTTTGGTGTGTATCGATGTCACTTTCCAGTTCGATCCACCCTCTTCTCTCCTTTACCCCCCTCTTCTTCCTCCGTCGCTCTTCTGGTTCTATCCCTTTTCTTCTCTCCTTTCCTTGCACTTCTTCACTCTCTTCACCGCCATCGTTCTGTAGCCCACCTCACCCCGCCCTCTACCCCCGGCATTAACACTGTCTCATTGCCTCAGTTGCTATGACTAAGCACTGTGTACGTGGAGCATGTTTCTGTGGCTGTGTGTGCCTTCACGTACGTATGTGACCTGTTTGTTTATAGATGGTATATGAATAGAAGACACATTCATAATATGTGTTTGCATGCATTTGCACTCGAGGCAATGGATCTCTGTAGTCGTGACATTTTTTAGATAGAGCAAGTCACGACTGAATCACGCCCCTCTCCTCCCTCCTCCCTCTCTTTCTCTTTCTCTTTCTATTCTTTTTGATTCATCCTCTCAGGGGCAGCTCTGCTTTCATCCTCCCACTCTCTGTCTCTCTGTCTCACTCTTCATGTAATTCTTCTTTTCCCAGCGTTTCCATTCACTCCCCTGGTTCCTCTTGGCCTTCCACCTGCCCTTTCAGTCGGTTGAAGTCAGTCGGGGTCCCCGAGGCCTCTCTTTATCTGTCTCTCGTGCCCCATCCTTTTATTTTTAGCTGACTGCGCCTGTTCCCTTTACACACTTGTCATTTCACCCCACTACAATATCTGTTTCCCGCCCCCCCCTCCCTCTTCTCTTTATCTCAACCTACTCTCGTCCCTCATCTAATCCTTAGTTCTTCTGTAATCCAGATCAGCTGGCCTGCATTCTTAATCTTGTCACTTCTCAATCCCCCCAGTGCTCCTGTGCATTCGCGTGATTGTGTGTGTGTGTGTGTGTGTGTGTGTGTGTGTGTGTGTGTGTGTGTGTGTGTGTGTGTGTGTGTGTGTGTGTGTGTGTGTGTGTGTGTGTGTGTGTGTGTGTGTGTGTGTGTGTGTGTGAGAGGTAGTAAGATTGTGTGTGTTTGACAGAGAGAGAGCGGCCGGGGACATACCTGTCACCTGCTAACCTTATTTAGCAGTGACTATAAAACACATGGACACACCCAAAACAGTTGTATTATAGACCACTTAATGGGAATCGTTTGATTAAAAAAAACTGAAGTCAGATGTCTTTACTCTTACAATATTGTTGGTATTTTCAACCAGTTTGCTATTTCACTTGACACTTTTCCGGATTTCCGATTACCTCGCCAAAATCCTGCAATTAAAAATTAGTCAGCTGCGCAAGGTTGGCACATTTACAGAAATATCGATTGATGTGCGTTGCCCTTATAAATACATAGAGTAAATTGAATATATCTCCAAAAGATTTTGGGAGAATATTTACTGTAAGTAAAATATAGATGTCCTGTAAAGCAAGAAAAATGTAGAGACTTGTGTATGTTGACCATCTGTGTTGACGTTCATGCTTTTTTGTCCCTCAGATGAATCGGCCTATCCAGGTGAAACCGGCTGACAGCGAGGGCCGAGGAGGTGAGACACATACGTAACCACACAAACACACACACACACACACACACACACACACACACACACACACACACACACACACACACACACACACACACACACACACACACACACACACACACACACACACACACACACAGGTGTTTTTCTGTCTTTGTAAGGACACTCATTGACATAATGCATCCTCTACCTCCACAACCATCACAACTAAATGCGTTACTTTTACTCTCAACCTGAACATCTTTAACCAGAACTGCAAGCAAAGTGTTAACCCTTCAATATTCCTTGGACTGTGAGGACTGGCCAAAATGTCCTCACAGTGCACAAATGTTCTCTGATGGGTTCAGACTGTTGTCCACACGAAGTCAGAAAGACACACACACACACACACACACACACACACACACACACACACACACACACACACACACACACACACACACACACACACACACACACACACACACACACACACACACACGGTGAGACAGACAGAAGGATAGGTGTCAAGTTGGATCAGACAGAGATAGAAAGAAGTCAGCGGGGTGCTTGGCAAGACGTTACTTGCACTTGTTTTTTAGTAAATGCACACACATTCAGATGACACTCTTCTCACTCCCCCTCTTCTTACTATTCTATATGGTCAATACTGCTCCCTAGTGGACATTACTGGTAGCTTCCATAGATAGAGATTTCTATGAGCACTGCCTTTAGTCTTGACAGCAGAGATGTCACCAGTGTTGGTGAAATAAAGTTGATTTCCTTCCTTTTCTTCCACACATTCATGGTCCCTCAGAGGACAGGAAGTTGTTTGTGGGCATGCTGGGAAAGCAACAGAGTGATGAAGACGTCAGAAGGCTGTTTGAGCCCTTTGGCAGCATAGACGAGTGTACTGTGTTGAGAGGACCTGATGGAACCAGCAAAGGTAAGATGCTTTCAGTAAATATACTCATACACTCACAAATAAGATCTCACAAACTGCCTTTTTTTCAATTAGCGGTACTTTGTTATTTAATGACCATTTTGTTGCAGGGTGCGCTTTTGTAAAATTTCAAGGACATGCCGAAGCTCAAGCTGCCATCAACAGCTTGCATGGGAGCCGCACAATGCCTGTAAGTTGCCAGCGTGCAAGGCAGGCACAATGTTTTATATGAAACAAAAGTGCACTTTTCATGTGTCACATGGGAGATTTTCTCTAGGTAATATATATTTATACGTATTGTATATTTGCTTTGGTCCTGTCCTCCTCTGTATGCTGAGATAAGCTTAACTCCCATGTGACTCATAAAGGATTTATTGAATAGAGAAAATGAATGAGCCCCATTAACACGTAACATGACTTGCAATCGAAGCTTCCTTCTGTCTTCATCTCTCCACTCAAAGGGAGCGTCGTCCAGTCTGGTGGTGAAGTTTGCCGACACAGAGAAGGAGCGGGGGCTGAGGAGGATGCAGCAGGTGGCTTCACAACTTGGCATCTTCAGCCCCATGACCCTCAACTTCCCCGCCTACAATGCCTACACGCAGGCGGTCAACGCACAGGCAAGCACAAACACTCACTGTACCACACATGGATATACACACCAAGTTTGTAAGGGGAGTGCTGTGCTTATGAAAGGATGTAATAAGTTTGAAGAGGCTATCAGTGGTCTAATTGGGGCTAATGTTATTACCCAGACAACAGAACATACGTCATCTGGCATTAGCTTTCCCGCAACACACAACCATTAACCCACTGACTCAGGACATAATGGCCTTGTAATTAGATCTCTATTCATCTGTTCTTCCATCACTCCCTCTCCTTGTCCCTTCCTCTCATTTGTCTTCCGCCTTCTCTCTCTCTCTTTTTCTCATATCCATTTAACTGTCTCTGTGTCTTCTATCCCTCTCTTTTTTTCCTGTTTCCCCCTCCCCCCCTCTACTTCTCCATCCCCCTTCCGCTCTCTATTTCCTTCCTTGTCTACAGCTTGTCCAACAGCAGGCCCTGGTTGCCCAGTCAGCGTACTTGTCTCCTGTGGCAACAGTTGCCGCCGTACAGATGCAGCATATGGCAGCGCTCAATGCCAACGGAATCATTGCCACACCCATTACACCCATCACACCATCCTCGGGTGGGCTCAAACACACTAACATACACACATGCTGTGCATACTCAAAAACACACTTGAAAGAGGTGCTGTATTGTATACAACAGAGTATATTATAATTTTAGCCATCTGCTTATTATAACACAAAACATGTAAAGTATTTGGATTATGGTCAGGACTCTTTTTCCTCTTAGTGCTTTACTCCATGTTGCTGCTCGTAGGACTTTAAAATCTTGTTTTGTTAATATTTTGACATTATTTTGCATAAGTATAACAATATAATAAAATTCATGACACAAAACTAAGGATTTATAGATAGAAACACGTGTGTTCATGGTCAAATGGGAGGTATAGTAAAAGATTTTCAGTGACAGACGCTCATCGTTTTGGGGATCTACTCTGCATTTGCAGGTACAAACACCCCACCAACTCTTGCAGCAACACCTGTTCAAGCTCTCCCTCCGCCGTTAGGAGTGAATGGTTACAGCAGCGTGGCAGCTCCCGCCAATGGACAACAAACAGAAACACTATACACCAACGGCGTCCACCCATATCAAGGTATTTTGATGAAAGTCAAAAGAGTACACAGACAATTAGAATGTAGACATTACACAGATCAAATAACATTTATTGTCACAGTGCTTATGTTTTGTTTCCTCACTGGTTTTATTTTGTGTCTCCAGCTCAGAGTCCAGCAGCAGCCCTGGATCCCCTACAGCAGGCTTACGCGGGCATGCAACACTACACAGGTTGGTGTATGGACAGATCAAAGCTCTGACCAGCTGCCATTTTAATCTTCAGATATGTTGTCTTTAGCTAAATGCATACATCAATGTTTAGTAAACTCTATCTGTAACAATGGAGCAAAGCCCTTACCAGCAAAATTAGACACATTCATAGGGTTAAAAGGGACTTTACCTGGTCAACATTCAATTTTATAGGGCATTCGAACAAAATCACCAGATTATGAGTTGTAAATGCAGTAGCTCAGGTGCTGCTGAATGTACAAGTAAATGCAAAAATGCACACCTGTAAATGGACAAATTTTACTTTGAAAACCACTGCAGGTTCAGAAAAGAACCTGGCCGTAGACATCTCTAATTCATATTCAGTTGTGTTATTAGTAATACATATCCGTGCGACTCAGCAGACAGCTTAGGCAGGAGTTTAAATCAAGATGAACATTTGTGTTTGGGGAACAAAGACAGCAATGTGTCTGCTTTCGGACTTTCAAGGATGAATGCGTTTCAAGGGCAATTTGACTGAATTCATTTTGTCGTGATTTATTGGATTCCGTAGTGACACAAGAGTCTGGCAATAATGTAATACAGCTAACCTTATATTTATACCGTCCACATACGTGATTCATAACCATGGAGTAAAAGGGAGATGTAATGTGTGCGCACCAGACTCTGATCAACAGTGTCATTGTTTAGCAGACTTGCTTCATTCAGTTGTTACAGTTAATAGTTTTCACCTTCAGCAGGAGACATTTCAGCACAAACAAAATGACTCTATTGGACACTCCCATGTTGCCACCTGTTGTTTTTACCCAATCAGATTTTGTTGCTGTCTGTCTCTCCCAATAGCGGCGTACCCTGCTGCCTACGGATTGGTTGGGCAGCCGTTCCCCCAGCAGCCAACACTGGTTGCCCAGCAACACCAGCAGCCCCAGCAACAGCAGCAGAGAGAAGGTGATGTGACTTCCTGTCTGACTGGGGCCACACCCCTCTCTCCACTGGTGTTATTTGAAGTTGTTTATCACCAAGTTTTCACAGCCCAATATCATTTATCACCCTCTGCCTAACGTGTCTGTGTCTGTGTCTGTGTGTGTGTGTGTGTGTGTGTGTGTGTGTGTGTGTGTGTGTGTGTGTGTGTGTGTGTGTGTGTGTGTGTGTGTGTGTGTGTGTGCACGTGCGCGCATCAGGTCCGGAGGGGTGTAACATCTTCATCTACCACCTGCCTCAGGAGTTCAGTGACTCAGAGATGCTGCAGATGTTCCTGCCCTTTGGCAATGTCATTTCAGCGAAGGTGTTTGTGGATCGCGCCACCAACCAGAGCAAATGCTTCGGTGAGACACACAGACAGAGGGAGAAAGAGGGAGGGAAAGGGGAGAGGAGGTGTATCAGAGCAAGGAAAGGACAAGAGGAAAAGGACGGGAGCTGCGTTTGTGGAGGATAAAACAATGTCCTAATTTCTGCATGTAAACGACGATGACAAAAAAAAGTTAATCTGAGGTCTTTCTACTCTTTCAGGTTTTGTGAGTTTTGACAACCCAGCTAGCGCTCAGGCTGCCATCCAGGCCATGAACGGTTTCCAGATCGGCATGAAAAGACTGAAAGTGCAACTCAAAAGGCCAAAAGATGCCAACCGCCCATACTGAGTGGCAACTGAGAGGAGGAGGAACAAGTAAAGAGAGGTGAGGTGGTAGAGAGGAGGTGATGAGTGACACGACATAAAAAGAAATAAGGTGTAGTATGTTGGGGCAGCAGGTGGATGAAATAAGGCTAGTGAGGAAAAAAAAAAACATGGACAAGGTAACTTTAGATTTGACAGTACATTGCTAACTGATGGTAAAATGTTAAGAGAAAAAGCTTAACATGAGATTTCAGTGAATATGCATTGGGTTACTCATAAAAACAACTTAATCATCTCAGGAAAAGTGAAAATACTAAAATATTGTTTTCCTTTTTATTTTCTTTCACAATCTTATTTATTTTCTTTCCTGCTGTTTTGATCTTTTCCTGAAACGGCAACTTACCTCACCCAAGATCCTTCCGTCCAATCATAATTCGCGAGGACCCCATCGCTATGGCAATGGTTGCCTAGTGACCGATAAAGCCCCGACCCCCCCTTCCTCTCGCATTGTTGTAAGTTGATTGGTTGGCCTGTGTTTGGGTTGCTGTGGCGATTGATTGCCTGTGTTGGTTGCCCTTGGCAATTTTTGTTCTGTCACCTCGAGCAACCAGCCATGCGTTGACCTGCATGTCCTGTTGCTGTAGTGACCACAGACTGTGTTTGGTGCATTGTGACTTTATTTTGTATTGACCTGTGCACATACTGATCAATAACTGTCAATAGCCAGGACTGCACTCAGAATCAACTGATTTGATTGGATTTTTGATACACTTAATCACTTTATAGTAATTTGATCAATTCTGTAGCAACGCTTGTTATTTTTTTGCAGCTTTGTTTTTGATCAGTTTCTGTAGTGTTCTGTTTGGTGTCATTATGATTTGAACAAACTGTTTGGGTAAAGTAGTGAGCGTGGGCATCTATGTGTACGTATGTGTCTGTGCTACACTGTTAGTGTGTAATACAGGAGAGCATAATCCTTGTTGTATTGTTGTCTGTATAGAGAGGCGTCCAGAGGTTTCCATAGCGGACTGGTGCAGAAATGTAGAGCAGCAATACAGTTTACTGCAAATTCTCATTAAATTATTCTGATGGAAAAACTAATATCATTTTATGCAAAATACAGTGGGAGGCCATGTTGGACAAGAAGCCATGACATGGTCGCACAGTACGGTATGCAGAACTCAAACTATGGCCACAAACTGGTCCAAACATCAGCCAGCTTCACAGGCTATAAGAGAGACAGCAAGGTTATTTCATTCTATGACAAAAGCACACTGTACTTTTGGGCGAGCATGCATTTTGTTGAGCTGTACTCTGATAGGCTGAGTTTATAATCCTGGATTGTGATTTATTCCACTGTTTGATGTGGCACTTCAGTTTTTTGCTCCTTCGTTTCTCTTTCTTGGTCTTTTTTACGTATTCTATCACTGCTTTTGTGGAGTTTCTCCCTTTCACCACCTCCTTCCCGCTCCTCCTCCTGTCTCCTTTTCTTCTCCTTCTTGTTCCCCCTCTCTCTGTCAAATCGTTCCTTCGCCTCTCTCCATCCCAGCCTCCTCTTTCTATCCCTCTAGCTCGTGTTTTGAGGTAAAGGGTATGTGGTTGTCATGGTGGAAAAACAAGTGCCTCTTGCTTATTGGAGAACAGCCTTCAACTATAGGAATTCTGGGAGAAATAAACCAGAGAGAATATAGGATCCCTTCAGTCTCAGTTAAATTTAGTCCTCCACAAACCCTAACCTTTACCAAAGAGGAGAACATGTGTAGCTGCTGTCAGGTCATTGTGTGGAGGCACCGTCAAATGGCAGCACACATTATAAATAAAGCATTCTGTTTCTATTTCTGGGCAAACTTTTACATAAGAAATCCTGGTGGATAATAAGAAGGCTTCATAATAGATAGACATAGGCCTATTAAATAACTTTTTAAACCCTGCGGTCCCCAACATTAGTCTGATTGAAAGTATCACCCAGAATTTCTATACTGCCAATGCCAGAGAGTGATGCATGTTGGTAGTAGTGTTTGCTTGCCATGATCTGAGGCACATGAGTGCAACACATGTTTATAAGGACACACACATAAACACATAAGTCCAGAATCTCGAGCTGTACACACACACACACACACACACACACACACACACACACACACACACACACACACACACACACACACACACACACACACACACACACACACACACACACACACACACACACACACACCTCCAGACATAAATATAGACACGTAGAAATGATTCTCACTGTATGGAGTTGCATGATCCAGACACTGTGTGTGTATGTGTTAAAGCACCATGATTTACTGCTGTTGAAAGACAGAACTTTAAAACTGTGAATGATGCCTTCTTCTTTGAACCCACCACCTCGAACTGAAACACAAGCTAGGAGCATCCCGAGGTGCAGTTTGCTGCCAAATGTGTGACAATAGCTCCAGTCATGCCTACAGAGGAGTCTTGTTTGATGGGAGGGGCATGTTTGACAAGATGTGAAGATGAGACAGAAACATGGTTCTCTAGTGTGTTTATGATGCTAACAGACCCTCCCTCCTTCTCTGTCCCTCTCTCCTTGTTCATGTATTGCTCCCTCTACCCTCCAACTGTCCCTCCCTTCACAGGTGACCTTTCAGAGTCCAGCTGAGGTGGAATCCCAGGATTCATTGTACTTTCAGACTGTCTGCTACCTGTGAGCGTCCGCGGAGTGCAGCCAAACACACACACACACACACACACACACTGACGCACACAAATATACATGCACTCAACACTGAACCTCAAACGGTACAAGGCTGAAATGTACATAAAGTGCACAAACACACACGCACACACACACACACACACACACACACACACACACACACACACACACACACACACACACACACACACACACACACACACATGCCTGCCAACACACACAAACACACACGGTTCGCAGTAATCTTACCCATACGACCCAGAACTTGGTTAGACCATAGTCTGTGTGGAACAGGGTGTTTAGTACAGCTACGACAACTCAGACCGAGTGTGTAGGGAGAGGGTGCTGATGAGAACTGCTGATATATCACTTCAATAGACTTTAACATGTCTATACCATGTCTATTACATGACAAATATAGAGGGACCGATGTTTCATAATAAAAAAAAAGAAAGAAAATACAAAAAAGACGACTAAATGAGTAGGTTAGAGAGACTTTGGAGAATATCCTAATGACCTGTAAATAGTTTAGTTTACAAAGAGCAGCATTTAAAAAACAAGAAAAAAATGCAAAAAGAATACTACTTTAGATAAACACTGAACAGGAGACAGCAACATTATTATTATTATTATTATTGTTATTATTATTATTGTTATTATTGCCACTAGTAACATCATCATCTTCATGAAAGGATATTACATTCCAAATTGTAAAATGGGAAATCACTAACCTATTTTAAATTTCTACTTAGATTTAGGTGAAAACATGGGGAGGGGGGGATTGCACTTTTATTCGGGAGGTTTTAATATTTGAGCTATTTTTTATTTATTTACTAATTTATCAATTATTTTGTTTATTGGGAAAAAGGGGTTTGAGTGGGTTGCAATATTTTGATTTTAGAATTTTCTAGAGAAAAAACTTTTGAGGGCCTGTTTCTGTCAGACTCTTGCAATCGAGTAATTATAATGTATGTATTAATTATTACAGCAATTATATTTATTTCTAATTTATTGAATCCTGTTTTTGATCCACTCTTTTTCAGTTTAAATAAAAAGTATCATACTAAATGTCCTGATGCGATTCATTAAGTGTGTTTGTTTTTGTATGCATGAGGAAGAAGAAGAAAAGGAGGGACAGAATTTCTTTACATTTGGTCCAAAAATCCTGATTTCAGATTCAGAAGGAAACAGAGCGCACATCCATCTTGTGACCAGAAGGGGGCGAAACTAGAGCACATGTAATCGATAAAGAAAGAGAGCCTTTCCATCCACATCAATGTTATCTCCTGTATTCGTTTATGGGAGTAGGCAACTTATTTATCAGCAGAATTAAATGCTGCATTTGTTTTATCTTTGAGAACACTATCCCACCAAACTGTCCTCCCTTTGGGACAATGAGTCTACAAGTTTTATTTTTCTTCATCAGCTTTTCTCAGTTGAATTCACCAAAACAGAAAGAACAATATAATTGAATTTGTGCAAAAAAAACATTACCTAGCCTAATGACCATAAAATGCACTACTGGGACAATAGCATTAATCACAGGTTGTTCCTTTGCAGATGTATTTTTCATGTCAAGTGCAAGTACAGAATTCCCTGCAGAGATTCTAATAAAGGAAGGATCCACCACTGTTAAAATATTTATTGAGGTTAGCAACAGTCAAAGGCTTTGGCATAAGCACACCACCAATGTGAAGCGTTTTCATTGGGCATTAGCCCAAATGAAAACAAGCAATTGAGTATATTTTAAAGTTTAGTTTACTTTAACTTTATGATGTGTGTTTTGAGGTTTTAATTGACAGCAATGTCTTACATTTTGGTTTCCTGTTGGCTTCCTGATGCGTCACAAAGTTTCCCCGTTCAACGGTTGGGTCAATTTTAGTGTTTAATTTCAGGTTAGAGAAAGAATATTGTGCATTAATATTGTTTGAAATAAATGTGGCATCAACTACTACCCAGAGAGGTTCCAGGCACCAGTCACATGAGGAAGATGAACAACCTCACTGGCCTCATCTCTCTGAAACCTGCCTCACATGTGCAAACTGTCATTATTTTAAATGACAGTCAGTGGTGGACAAAGTGTTCAGATCTAAAAATACTCCATTACAAGTAAAAGACCTGCCTTAAAAATCCTACCTAGGTAAAAGTACATAAGTATTGGCAGCAAAATGTAGCTAAGGTATCAAAGTAAAACTACTGGTTTGATCCGTCTGACTGATATATTATTATGTATGGCATTATTAGACTATTAATAGTGAAGCATCAGTATGTAACCAGCATGTTACTGTTGTTGCTTTGACAGGTGGAGCTACTTTGAACTGCTTTATATCCAGTTTTATATCCAGACACAGCGGATACATCTGAGGTGTTGTCAGATGAAGGAGGAAAGAAGAAGAAGAAGAAAAAACAACATTTTGATCTACAAATCAGTTTTCAGTTTTTATACTTTTTCACTAATCTTCCCCTGATTTTTGGTGGGGTATTGGATAATTTGAATTTTTATTGAAATTAAACAAAAATAAGGGTAGTGGAGTAGAAAGTACAATAATTCCTTTTGAAATATGGTAGAGTGGAAGTAGAAAGTAGTATCAAATGGAAATACTTAAGTGAAGTACAAGTAAATGAAAACTGTACAGTATTTGAATAAATGCAAGTTACTTAGTTACTTCCCACTACTGGAGAAAGCATCATTTATGACAATAACAACACATTTCTACATTAAGAGGAAAAGTTGGAGTCAACAGCAGATTATTTTATATTTATATTTTACTGCTATTTTATTGCTTTCTATTATTCTATTATTATCCTATTGCTTCTGTATGCTGCTGTAGCGAAAAAAAAAAGTCTCCTCGGGGATTAATAAAGTAACTACCTAACCTAACCTATTCTTCGTTAGCAAATAACAAGGAGGTCAAAGGTCAGGTACGGAAAAAAAAAAGAAAAAAAAAAAGAAAGTGAAACACCGTCTCGAAGAAAAGTATTATTTTTCATGAAAAAAAAAAAAAAAAAAAAAATCCATGGCTGTTTGGTTAAAAAAAACAAAAACTATCCAGACACCACAGATTAACACAGCGCTCCCTGGTCCAAGGATTTAGGGGTAGAACAACTTCCCTCCGAGCGGAAACAACCTTCGGATGTGTGTGTGTCAGCCAAATGCTTCTCTCGTGCTTTGGACGTCATCTGCGTCCCTCCCTCTCCGTTATCCCCTCACTCCTCCCTCCGTCTGCGCCCCTCAGTCCGCTCTCCTGCCGGCCCGATCTGCGCCTCTCTCCCCCGCCAGATACCCACCCAGACACCGCCGATACCCGGGACGCACTAGGGGGGAGGGGGGGTGGGTGTGCGTGTGTGTGTGTGGGTGTGTGTGTGACACGATAGACAAAAACGCCTTAACATTTGTTGGGAGGGGAACCGCCAGTCGCATTGCAGCATCTTACATATTCTCCCATCTGTAGCTACTTTTTTTTTTAATTTATTTTTTTAATTTATTTTTTTACTAGTACCGACGTTCATCTTTTCCTCCAGAGGGGAACTCACTTTTCTTTTCTTTTTTTTTTACTCCATGGAAACATGTAAAAATCAGTCCGGATACTAAACCTGGACAAACAGCACAATCAGCTGGCTGGGCACACTCAACGGGACCGTTAGGGGTTTTTTTTTTTTTTTTTTTTTTTTTTTTTTTTTAGCGAGCGAGGTGGAAAAAACGACGTTGTGGAAAAAGACAAAGACCCTGCTTTTATTTTATTTTTTTATTTTTCTGTTGGAGAGCCGCATCTGAAGCTTCTTCACGGAGGGGAAAAAAAAAAAAAAAAACACCAAAGTAAGTACGTTTCACTTTCATGTCGGCAAGTAGACGTTGGTCGTTTGTGTGCGCGTGAATGTTTGCGGCAGACGCACGCTCCGCATCCTCACTTCGCTCAGACGTCATTACGCATTCATCGGAGTCGGTTAATTAAACATAACAGGCCGTATTGAGCTTTTGGACGGCAGAAATGGCGGCGCAAGTCGCAAATATGCGTCAAACTACGTTAATAACTCTCAACCTTTTGTTGTTTAACATGAGGACACGAGGACAGCCCGGCGCGTGGCTCGATGGTGGGTCTCCTCTAAAGTTTGCGAGCCATCAATAGATTACGCCACATTATCACTTTGGCGAACACACTGCACATGCCGGCCACAGATACCCAATACAAATATTTGGGGTGAAACCACACGCCGACCTTTTTATATGACATATCTCCTTTAAATATAGGGATTGTGTTTCAGCTTTAGACCCATCCTGCTGTCTTCACTGAGCTTTTCCGCTACTTCCCTTTATAGCAGCCACATTGAAGCCAATGCAGCACCACACTGTCACCGAAACACCACAATATAAAGGTATTTAGGTAATAACAAGACATTTAGATTTGATAGCTCTATGATTATCTCCCACATGAGCACACATTTATACTTAAACGTATGTATTTCTATTACTTAATAATAGGTATCCTGGATTTGCTGCTTGTCTCCGTTATATATTACTGTAAATTTAAGGTTTTAGGGTTTGAGAGTTGGTTCGACAAAGTATGCAATTTAAAAAGCTCTAGCAAACTGTGATGACCATTTATCAGTTTTTGCTGAATATCATGGACAGAACAATTAATACAAGTGATAATCATCTGATTAATCAACTATTAAAATGATTGTTTGCTTCAATCCTCGACAATAACATATAAGATGTATCGTGAGAAAGAAAATCCCACTTATTGACAAAAGCTTTGAATAAAATACACTCAGTATAGGCTGCAGTTTTCGGTATTTTTCTTCCTAACTTGGACAGAAATGTCAGTTATCATCTGTTAATGATTACATCTTCTTCTTCTATAACTCTGTTCAGTGAGTAATCAGTAATTAAGTTTAAGTGAGCTTCATCTCAACATAAAGAATTGCCTTACATACGCCCAAGGGCCAAACTTTTTGCCCCAAGCAAGAAAACTGCACTTACTCAAAGGGCAGACTAGGCCTTCATCCAGCCAGGAGACAAAAATAAGCATGACAATGTTACACGCACCTCCTTGAAGAGTCCCATTCAAATCAGCCTGCTGACTGATTGAATCTCCTCATCAATAATTCATCAGCATCACAGATCTGTGTCAAAGGTCCTGAGGTTGACTTTCTTGGGATCTCTATCTAAAACACAGCAGACTGGATGAGCGTGATGAAACAGCTCACTAAACTATCAGTGCACCGTGGGATGATTTGACATTTTCATCCGCTTACAAGATACAGATCACATGTAGGGGCCCTTGTGGTCTCTGTGTTTTGGTAATCAATGATTTATCTAATTTGATAAAAAGATTATGCTGTTTTCTGTCAACCACTTTCCAAAAGCACTGCTAAAATGTGAGGGAAGTGTGTGACTCACCCTCAAAGCCCTCTGTCTCAAAATGTCCAAGGCATGACCTGAGTTACAGCTAATGAACGATGTGCAGAACGCATGCCAGCCTCCTGAGCTGCCACTTCATCCCACAGTGTGTGCTTTCAGGATTTTTGGGCTTTTACTGTGATCATTAAACTGTGGCCGAGTGTTGGACCACAAGAAATTAACTACGGCAATAGAGAGAGTTGAAGTAATGTATATTTATTCCACATCAACTTTTAGTTTTTTTTTTTTTACTTTGAGTTGTATTACATTACATGTATTCACTGTTTCTCTCAAACATTTTGCTCTTCTCAGTGTTGAAATTGATGCAACTAACAATTCTTATCAATATAAGTTAGTTAGATAATTGTTTTCTCAATTAATCCTCTTCAGAGGAAGGGACTCTGAAATGGTTTAAAGGCGTGAGTGGAGCCACCAACATTAATCAATTTAATAAACTAACCTTCTCAGTTCTTATAGCTTCACTAAATAGCATGCAAAGTAAATTATTGAAAGGAGATCAGATGGCCCATTATCGTAATGGCAGAGAGTAATAACAAAATCAACAAAACGGATTCATCAGTGAAATGTGCTTAAATAGTCATTGCAGAATTTTTTTTTTTTTTTCCCGTACAACTTTAGCTGTTATCACTTGTGTCTTCCATCATATCAGCAGAGATTTTTCCTTCACTGTGGCAGGCTTAGAATTGGGTATAATTAGAAATTCTTCAATACAGTTCCTAGTTTTGTACCCGAGTTTCCGAACTGATACCAAAATGAGAACTTTGCCTAAATTAAATACAGTCTAAATTTAGGACATTTCTAAGAATCTGATGAAACACCCGGTGCCAGCTGTTCACTTCACAGAGACGTATTTCAGTGAGTACCCAAAAAAGTATTGAATTAATTATTAAGGCCTAAGCAGGTCAGTTGTAATCACGACATAGGTACAGCAGTCTGAGTTTGTTTAAACTACCTCTTAAGTGACAACATTTAGTTCATACGTACTGCACTGTTTATGAACAGACGTCATGTCTGCAGCCATGATTTCACTTATCTGACTTGACTCTGCTCTGGTGTCACTTCAGTCTTGTGAACTTTGGTGAAGTTAGCATTTTGTCAATGTGCCGTCCTTATCTTATCTTATCTTGTCTTAACTTATCAAACTTAAGAACTCAGCTCTGATCTCTCTTGTCAAGCAGTCTGCAGTGTACTCTGCTGGGTCTCTTAGTCATTTGGAAAGGTTTGTGGTTTAAATGATTCATCAGCGAACATCTAAAGGATGGATGTGAGTAAATGGGTTGTACAAACATAGATGGGATGAGTGACTCACAGTCAAAGCACTTCGCTACAGTCTCATGACTTATGTTCCTCTGGATGACTCCTATCATCCAGGCAAGCAAAGTACTGGATGACAATAAAGCTCCATGAGCTGTTATTCAGTGAATGGGAAGGCCTTGGAGCACTCCCTGTGTGTGATGGCAGTATGTTTACGTTCTCCAAATATTCCTGGATTCCGTATCAGGTCCAGTCTGGTCTGTTTAGGTTTACCGCCGAGGCCCGTTCCCTGTTTTATTCGTTTTTGAGAAACTGCATTGTGGGTTTTGTAAACGCAGGATTCAGGCCGAGCTGAACAGAGCCATCAGTAAGAGCTGGTGCAATTCTCTGCCAGCTCGGAGTGAGACCTTTGTTTACAATCAGCACATACTTGTGATGTATATTCATAGTGGGGAGTAGAGAGAGACGGATAGAGAGGACTTCCTTTCTCCCTCCCTTGCCAGAGGCAACCCTTATTTTTATTGGACCTTTGAAATGGTCAGAGTCTGGTCATATGATCTTGTTGGCCAATGGCATGTGGTGCTAGGAAAGCTGTGGGGGAAAAGTGCTTTAACACGCTGACTTCACTGGATGATGTCAACAAGTAGTAACCCTAAAAATATCCTCTTGGATCCTATATTGAATCCACACAGCATAAAAATGCTACAAAAATATACAGAATTTGTCTTTCTTTAGTTGTATTTTTTCCTGCTTGATGTTTTTTGTTTTTGTTTGTGGTGTTTTTAGGTGTATATTTAGTCGCCTTACAGCTGTACTTATTATATTAAAACAGTTTTTACACAACAAAATTAGCGCCGTCTGGCCTTTGGACCATCTTTACCGGTGCTCAGAAGCTCGTTCACTTGTCTGTTTTTGGATAGATTACGCAGCCATTTTATGGAGCCAGATATGCCCACAAACATGCTATTCAGTGAAGCTCATAAGATCATCCAGGACACGCCGAGAGAAGTGAGATGTAGCACTACTGAAGTGGAAGAGCGGGCAATATGACTGGTCACCCTTCCCATCCACCACCACCGGTGCTGAAGGAGGGCGAGACCGAGGGAGAGGGAATAGCCCAATGCTCAGCCAGCTGTGCTGTTGCAACAAGAAGCAGGGGCCATGACTAATATGTCATGATGTTGAAAATAAGAGACGCACTCAACCATGACACCTTCTCATGAATAGCGTCAGCAGCTACAACTAGCTGCTTTATCTTTATGGTTGCCCACCATAACGTGTGGGCAACCATAGTGTTGGGTGTGTGTGTGTTGTCAAACATGAAGTGCTAATTTGAATTAGCTGTACTTAAAGAACTACTCATGTACTAAGACACTGATCATGAAGGTATTAACAAATAGGGCCGGGTAGACATTTTTGGTGTCTAACCTAAATGTGTCAGTGAAGCTGTCAAGTTTCGGATATCTCGTCAGATTTCTAAAGCCGAAAAGACTCCGAGCAAATAGCTGACTTAAGACTTAAGTATTATTTTAGATTAGTCAACAAGTTAGTCTGCAAAAATGTCCAACATATGTCGCTCCTAGCTTTATTAAATGTAAATATTTACTATTTTTGGTTCAACTGCAGCAGCCCTATAAACGTAAACGTCTGTCACTGACTGAATGAGCGAGCAAGTTACACTATTGGTTGGTTGAATGCCAAATTAATGACGTCCTGCATCCATTTCAAATGAATAGATCTCGTTTCAAATTAAAAGCCCTCAATCGTTTCAGACACAGTCGAGCCATACTGGAGCAATAAAAAGGGTCATCTTTTATTATTAAATACAAAATCAATACATTTTTTTCCACAAGTCACTGCTATTATTAGTTAAATTCACCCGTGTTTCTGGTGGTCTTTCTGAAAACGTTTTCAGAATTAATTAGACATAAGGCCTCAAAAGGCGTTAAGTTTGAGGGCACACTATTTTAATTCTGGTGGGCGGAGCATAGAGCGCTCTGCTTCTCAAGTAGATCCACCGCTGACTCCTCACCCGTTAACCCAAATATGGTGACTTCTGGCTCCAAAAAGACAAGATGGTGACAGCTACTAGAGGTTTAAAAAAAAAAAGACTAGAGGCTTAAAAAAAATGGCAGTTCACAAACAAACGGTTGGGTTGCCGCCTTGATTTAGGCCTAGTTTATGACTTTATGATTCCTAATCGTGAAGCACATAGTATCTGCTTCTCCTGAGCCAAGCCCTTGACTATTAATATAGGAGTGTAGTTAAAAGGTAGTCTTGCGAGGGAGAGCGTTTCACACATGGTTTTGGCTCTGTGGGCCAAAGAGGGAATCCTTCCTGGCTACCGGTGGGGAGGAGCAGGGCGGGAATGGGAGTGGAAGTGAAGCGGTTACAGGGCTTTGGCATTTGCAGCTGCAGTGGGAGGGAAGGGAGTTGCTGTAAATGTGCGAGGGGACTCCGGAGATGGAGTGCGTGGGGGTGCCCCCGCCGCTCCGCACATATGGATGAATCATGACTCACATCCCTCAGATGCTTGTTCTCCCTCGCCGCCAACCCCTTCACTCTCTTTCTCTGCCACTCCCTGAACTTCGCAGCAGACGTATTCATCTCCGTACCCTCTGAGTGAAAATGAAACTGGTGCAGCTGCCGTCAACTAAGCGCTGGTGCTGAAAGCTGAAGGAAAAGCTTTGCTCAGTTGTCGGTCTGATTTCTCCTCCCTCACGTGGGCCGACCGAGCTCCCCGCAGGCTGCTCGTGCTCTGTAGTAAGGAAACGTGCCGCCAGGCCTCGAGTGAGACGGAAATCATCTAATTCTCTAAATTACAAGGTACCAAACATTCTCAATCACAGATGCCGGCCTACATACACAGACGGGCCTGTGGAGCGGATGCCTCTAGACTGCTCGTGCGTTCAGGTTTTAGGAGGAACCATGTTACCGTCCAGGCTTCTTTAAGTGTAGTTGTGTTCTGCCTCAAGATCATATGTCTTGAGTGTCTAAGCCTAATAAACCTATAGAAGTGGTGTTGACTCCTCGTGTGTGCTGTGTTTCAGGATGCTGTGGGAGCTGAGCGAGTGGTTCTGGCAGGAGCGGCTGTGGTTTCCGAAGGGCCTGGGCTGGGCTGACCTGGAGGATCGGGATGGACGAGTGTACGCCAAAGCCCAAAACTTGTGGGTGGCGCTTCCCATCGCCCTGGTATTCCTCATTATCCGTCAGATCTTTGAGAGGTCGGTCCATTTTTCGCTATGTCCGACTGCGTATCTGTGTTCCTCATCTATGTCTGGTTCAAGGATTTACTTTCTCTGTGCTTACCCATTTTTTTCTGTCTTTCTTTTTTCATTTTGTCCCAGCCGCTGCCCTTTAATCTGTCCATCAGCTATCTCCTCTTCTGACCTCTATTTAGATTATTTTTTTCTTAGCGATTACTTCACCTTCCCCTCTGTTGTGTCTTAATTTACTTTATCTAAAGGGTGATTCTTTCAAGTGACCTGTATTGTTTTTCTCATAAGAACAGTGTTACTGTTTCCAGTGACTAATCTTTTGGAAATCAGACAATCATTATGGAGTTCACCTGTGTTTTCTAGCTAACGCCAAGAGGATCTCTTCCTCGTTATTGTTTTTTATTACTACCTCCCATTCATTCACAGAGTGTGGTAAAGTATAAAGGTGACCAACTGGAAGTTTTGGAAATAGGATAAGACAAACGGTGCGATCAGCAGTATTATTTAATTAATATATATAAACATGATACTTGTTGCTAAAGGTATTTGTTCTAGCAACGAAGCTTTCGTTGGGCAAAAAAACTTTAATATTAAACATGATTTTCTCGACGCCCTGATTTACCACCCTCAATTTATGTGACTTATAATAATATGTGTAATATTTGTTGTTTTTTTGCCTAATTTGTATTTGTTTTAGGTAGATAACTTCCCACAAAAAGTTTCATAGCTACATCCTCCACTGCAGAGATTCCCAAACTTAGACCATGTACTACCTTTTACAAAACCAAATTTCCCAAGTACTACTTTCCACTGCAGATACCAACTTTTTTTCATAAAACAAAATACACTACTACACTACGCTACTGTTTCAAGATCAATAAATATATGTATTAATCAACATCTTAGGAGTCCAAATCTGGCTGTGCCAAGCTAACATTATGCTGTGACCTCATTCTACGTGGCGAAACACAGGCAAACTTTTTTTCTATAATATTTAAATGATTAACAACTCATTTTTACATCATTGTAACGTGACCTGTTTATGTAATAACTGTCATAAAATTAAGTTAAATGACAACTTTTTTGGGACTTTTGCTAGTTTGAGTGCAACTGTTTTTTAGTGACATCAATTGGAGCCTCGCGCGCCACAGTTTGGGAGTCACCGATCTACTGCATCCATGCTTTTTTTTCCTTCAGCTTTCGAAGTTGACAGCCACTTTGTGCTTGCAGGACGGTGGCTACACCTCTGGCCTCTCTACTCGGGGTGAAAGAGACAGTGCGGCTCAAAGCCCCTCACAACCCAACACTGGAGTCCTACTACTGTAACATTACCAAACGCCCTACACAGGTAGA
The DNA here is from genome assembly GCF_029030835.1 of Brachyistius frenatus. NCBI lineage: Eukaryota > Metazoa > Chordata > Actinopteri > Embiotocidae > Brachyistius > Brachyistius frenatus. The sequence goes on along the minus strand of NW_027210619.1, from coordinate 2,160,652 downwards.
CACACAAAGAGAAAACACAGAGCACTGCATTACGTGACACGGAAACCTGACCTCTTTGTTCTGCTCTCAGTCTTTGGTAGCAATCCTTTGCAAGCAGACTGGCCACTCAGAAAGACAAGTGCAGCGATGGTTCAGAAGACGAAGGAACCAGGACCGACCGAGTTTGCTCAAAAAGTTTCGAGAAGCCAGGTGCACACACACACACACACACACACACACACACACACACACACACACACACACACACACACACACACACACACACACACACACACACACACACACACACACACACTCTTTAAAAACATATATGGACCCACTGCTGCAGCGCTATAGAGCAAGTCCAAACAGCTGCCCGGCCCTACGTTCCTCTGGCTAGATGAGCTCATTTCTGAGGGTAAAAAGTCGCCCTCTATTTTTAACATGCACTCATTACAATGCCACTCACTCGCTACCATGGCTGTTGCCCCTGCTCATCCACATGCTCGTTAGCACGAGGCCTCGGCAACGGGGGCTCTTGGTCATTTTTATGTGAGCATTTACTGTAACAGAAGCAGACTTAAGCCAACAGCATGATCACCTGATTATAAAGACTACTGAGACTAGCCTGTGCCAGCTAGCAGGATTCACAGTGTGGAAACAAATGATACTTAAAGAACAGACAGTAATGACTCCATAAGCAGCAGCAGATAGCATGTTACTGTTAGCATCATTAGGATTGATATACAGGCATGTTCTTATTATGCCTGGAGACAAATACACGTATGATTCCATCCCATGTGTCGGTTCTATGTTTTATTTTAGCTTTATCGCCATTCTTGTTTGATGACATATCGAGGAAACCTTTTGACGTGACTTAAAGGGTCAGTTTAACCAGATTTCAGTTGAAAAAGTGAATACACTGAACTGTTTTCAGTGGGAGAAAAAGTCCCTGCAACAATTGGTCCAGTCAGCAGCTGTTCTGGAGCTTTTGATTGTATCACGCAGTCTTCTGAGTAGCATGAGAAGGCATTCATTTTGATTTATTTCTACAGTGCTCGGAAGACTTGACATTTTTCCATGAAGGAGTGCCCTGGTGACCTAATGTTTCCAGCTATCATTGCATCATCCCATATTTCCTTTCCTCTTCTTCGCTTCAACTGTCCAGTAAAGGCAAAAAATATTAAAACAAAAATGTTTTCCCATGACAATTGGGTAGCACCATTTCCCATTTTTGTCATCCGATAAAAATGATTGATTATAATTGGTATGTCGATGGTGCAGTCTGTGGAAAGATACATTTTCTAAACGTCATTTTCAAGTGACTTGAGCACAACTACAGTGAACCCTCGTTTTTCGCGGGGGTTACGTTCCAAATAGAAACCGTGATAGGCGAAATCCGTGAAGTAGTAACCTTTATTTTACAATTGAAATAGATAGAACTGGACATTAAATATATCTACGTTACATATAGTCGTAATGTGATTTCAATGCACGATGCAAATCCGTGAAGCAGCGAGACCGTGAAAGGTGAACCGCGTTATAGCGAGGGTTCACTGTAATGCAATTCAAATCACTTCGAATGTAGAACATTGTAAGATGTATACCCTTAAAACCTAAGAGCAGGAATTTGGTGAACTGACCCTTTAGACTGCCGTGTAATTTAGATTTAAACTATTCCATGCTGATGTTCTGCATATGACGTATGTATGGTTGTGTGCAGATGTGCATGTGACTGAATGTTTGTCACTTCCTGGTTATGGTGTGTCTTTCACTGTGCGTGTTACAACATAATGACATTTATCTTCTGAAACACCCGATTGTCTCTGTGCAGACAACAGGCTTCCTGTCTCTCTGTCGTATTTCTCCCACTGGTGGATCTCTCACTGTCTCTTCTCCTTGTCCAACTTTCTGTGTCACTGTTGCGCTACTTTTCTGTGAAATCCTCATACTACACCTGTATGAGAAGAGGCAGTGAACTCACTCTGTCTCTGATACTGGATATTGACAGGGAGCATACTGTAATTGTCTGTCAGTGTGTGTGTGTGTGTGTGTGTGTGTGTGTGTGTGTGTGTGTGTGTGTGTGTGTGTGTGTGTGTGTGTGTGTGTGTGTGTGTGTGTGTGCGCGCGCCCACCCGCCCCGATTTGACATTCTCAGCACAGGTCACCTGATTTTTCCAGGCTGCTCATGCTGCCTGGCTTCTCTCTCCAACTTGTGTGTTTGTGTGATGCATTTCTGCGTCTGCTGCTCGAAAATGTGTCTCCTGTCTTTTCCCCATTGACTGAGTAGAAAGTGTGTTTGTATGTGTGTGTTCTCTTGCAGTTGGAGATTTACCTTTTACCTTCTTGCTTTCATTGCTGGCCTGGCCGCCCTCATCGACGTGAGTACTCCCACCTTTACCTCCACCACCACTCCTCTTCCTCCTCCTCCTCCTACTCCTACTCCTCCTCCTCCTTCTCCTCCTCCTGCCGTATCTTTATATACATATCCTCATTCGTCACCTGCCCTGCTATCGTAACTTGGCCGTTTCCATGGTAGTCTGTCTTTTTTGCTGCGATAACCTCACCTCTCGCTCTCTGAGACCAGAAGCATTGACTCATCCTCGTGCTGAGTCAGTTGATATAAATACACCTGTCGAGTTCTGCTGTCTCATTCTCCTCCCGTCTCTCCTTCCAGAAACCTTGGCTCTATGACCTGAAAGAGATGTGGCAAGGCTTTCCTGTGCTGGTATGTCTCCGCCATGACTAAGTACAATGAATACACCGGTGAAGTGTTTATTAAATTCTGTTCCCACACATTCCACAGAGGGTATTCAACTTTTCCCCTGAACATCGTAGACTGTAACATTAGTTCTAAGATTTTCCATGTGCGGTTGCGGGCTGTACCTATAAACTGCAACTCAGACAGATGTGACAATGCACTGTGCGCACAGCAGGCAATTGTTTTTGTAGAGTTTCAGTCAGCACCTTCAGACCTGTAGTTCTATTTTTAATTGGTTGATCAACCCATTAATCCAGATGATTGAGTGTCTCGTTAACTGATATATTGGTATATATTGGAAGTAAAGACAAAGGCTGGATTCCGAACTTCGATGCTTTTATGGCACCAACCAAATTGCTTCCATACTATTGAAAAATGCCTTTCAGGGCAAAGTTTTGACACATAGCATCACTTTGACCATGTTTATGCACTCCTGCATAAACATGTGCTGGTTCTCTGAGACTTCTGTGACAATCAACTAAATATCTTAAGCTCTTGGGTTCTTGGTCAAACAAAATATGCAATTTAAAATGTGTTAACTCGTGCTCTTGGAACTTGTGATGGACATTTTTCACTATTTTAATTCCTGTACAGAACATTTGGAAGGTTAATCAATAATGTTAATAATATGTCACAGCCCCTGTTCCCAATATGGATTTTTGCAAATTGGTATATGAATTTGGAAATTAAAGATCTGTCTCCTCTCCTTCAGACTCTCCTACCCTCTCAGTATTGGTACTACATGATTGAGCTGGGTTTCTATGGCTCTCTGCTCTTCAGTGTGGCTTCAGATGTCAAACGCAAAGTAAGTGAATTTACCCGAGGAACACAAAACTCTTCCACAATATTAGGTAGTATAGGCAAAAGGCGTGAATGGCAACAGAAGGAAAAGATACTCAGAAATCTGTAAATTAAAATTAGTATATAAACCAGGTCTTCATGCTGCGACCATTTTTATCAGAAATCTGTCTCGTGCAACCAAATACCGTCTCACCGGGGTGTCTGACATTTTGCAGGTCTGGGCGTGCAGACATTTGCATTTGAACAACTATGATAAACATATTTACGGACCTCCCTTGACTGACGTAAAGCACCAGCTCTGAATTTGGGGCGTTTTAGTGTCCATTTCAAATCACTCCTGGGGAGGAGCGCTGGGTACCATAACCAGTTATTAAACACTATTCCTAGTCCCGGAACACAGTTCTGGGTCTCGACGTCTCTGTGCGAGAGGAGGCGGAAGCTCTTTGCCACAAGTGCTACAAGTCTTTTGTGTATAAAGGATGGAAACACTTACACTGTCAAAACATCCAGACGTGTCTGTGTAATCTCGCTCTGTACGAGGGTAAACACCAATCATGTGCCTGCCTTTTGGTTGCAACGTATCATTTTTCAGACTTTGAACATTCAATATTGATGGCCATTATCAAAGGGAAACTCAAATGATTCAATGATAGGACTGGCAGCAGCAGCGCTGCGGGAGACGTGCTGCTGGTGCGGACACACAGACTCGAACGAGTTGAGGCTGTGTAGTACGGGAGGGGTAACACACACACACACACACACACCATGCAGCCTGTGTGTGCTGGGCCTTTGTGATTTGGGGGCTGCAGGCGAACAAAAAAAAGTGCATTCCATTTTTACTTAAAGTTATAGTATGAAGGATTTAAGGTGATCTATTAGCAGAAATGGAATAAAGCATATAGTACCAAGTAACGCAAGACTGTCACTAATCTGTAGGCTACAGCCTTTTTTGAGCTGAATCCCATTCACTAATAATGGCTTACGGGATCGGCTTAAAACCTGCCAGGACCAGCATTATTCTGGCAAGTGAGCAATGCTGGTCCCCCGGTGTTGCTCTATCGCTGTGGAATCTGTCTCATGGCTGGCTGAATTCTGGGTATTTACATTTTGTTGATTGTAGTGACTCGAATGAGCTGTAGTTTTTTTCCAGAGAGCAGTATAGCTCCAGCTGTGGAGAATGAAGCACATGAGGAACACAAAACTTCAACCATTTACATTATGTGTCAGTAAATCACCAATTGGTATGGGAGAGACAAAAAAAAAAAAAAAAGATGACACTTAAAATGTTTAATTTTGGGGACAAAAGGCTCGGTGAAAAAATTTGGATGCACCTAAATGAGAAAGTTAGTCTCACAAGTGCAACCAGTGTAAAAGGTTCATCTGGAGCTGACCATTCATACAGACCATCTTCATCCACCATTAATGGTTTCTGATTTTATATGGCTATTACATAATAATAAAATACAAGAGGAAGACAAACAGTCCTCTTACTATCTGACAAGCTTGACATCTGGCTTGCGCTGTGGGTGGACATTAGACTGTTGTTACACGTGTGTTGGACTTTGCTCTGAGTGGTCAGCTGAGCACAGTGGGGGAAAATCTTGCAAAAGAGCCACAGTGTGTTTCTCCACCACAAAAAAGTCTAACCTCCATTCTTCTAAAGCAGGATTTACCGCCATGCACACAGATCCACTGAAAACATGCAACACACAGTTTTATATTCCATTTTCCTTTGCACAGTATAAACAACACATTTCTCTCCCCCCCCATCTCTGCCTCTTTAGGACTTTAAGGAGCAGATAGTTCACCATGTAGCGACCATCCTCCTCATCAGCTTCTCCTGGTGTGTTAACTACATCCGTGCTGGAACTCTCATCATGCTGGTGCACGACTCCTCTGATTACTTGCTCGAGGTAAATGTCTCCAAAGCCTCATTGCAGTACTTTATATCGAAAGTAGTTTGGCGAGCAAACGTGCCCAGAATCAACTTGACGCGTGAACTCCCATGTACATCCACCATCAGGGATCTGTGGTCCTGGTGAAGTGACACACAGGAAATGTGTGGTCTGCTGTATGTTCACCATTGTACACACACAGCGGATGTGAATGGTGTCACTGTGGACATTCACCTCACCATTTTGTTGATCTGATTTATCCCTGCTGCTAAGACAATTAGAGCGAAGAGTCTTCGCTTGCTGCATCTTCTGATGACGACACACTGCCACCCTGTGGATAAAACTACACTTTGGCTATCATTGGTGGGATAGAGGCAAACTGACTCATTTTCATGAAACCTTTCCAATCTGGTTGTCCAGACCAGACTCGACCAGAGCGGATCTGGTATTAACACGCAGCTCTCGTCCCAATTTTTGGCAGGATGCCAAGAGTGAAGCGTTCCTAGTACTACTATAATCAAAATGTGTGCAGCGTTTGTTGTTGATTATTTTTGTGACGTCAAATTTGTTAGATTTGTGTAACATCAGTGTCTCATTATTATAAAGCTGTTATTTACAGTTTTGATGAGGTGTAAGGAAAAAAAATTCTATTTTTGCCAGAGTTTTTCAAATCTCGGGTGGAAATTTAAAGAAATAGCTGAGGCCTTAAGGGGTAAATTAAGGAAGTATGATAACCTTTTATCTGCAACTTTCCTATTAGATAATTTTCTCTTTCTTCCTCTGACAGTCTGCAAAGATGTTCAACTATGCTGGTTGGCGAAATGCCTGTAACTACATCTTCATTGTATTTGCTGCAATCTTCATCATCACTCGCCTTGTTATCTTCCCCTTCTGGTACGCACACATACACACACGTTTCAAACTATTGTTTTTGATTTTGCAACATACTACTGGATGTTATTTTGCTGTTCACCATGTCACCTTCACATTAAACCTCGCTGTCTCTGTTTTAGGATTATCTACTGTACGTGGGTTTACCCAGTGACCGTCTACGAACCCTTCTTTGGCTACTACTTTTTCAACGGGCTGCTGATGATTCTGCAGTGTCTACATATTTTCTGGGCCGTTCTCATCATACGCATAGCAATCCGCTTCCTCACCAACAATGTAAGCAATCCAAAGAAATCTACAAGCAGCATTTAACTTTTACATCCATTAAAGGTTTAGCGTGCAGGATTTAGGTGTATTTATTGGCATAAAAGGAATGTCATATTCACAATTATGTTTTCATCCATGTATACTCGCATGAAACTAAGATTCGTTGAATTTTCTTTACCTTAAAAAGCCCTTCACATCTATGTAGGGAGTGGATCCTCTTTCCCGAAGCGCACCATGTTGCGCCGCCTTGTTTCTACAGTAGCCCAGAAGGGACAATCCAAACAATGACCGTAGATGGGGGTCTATTACATTTTTTGTGAGTTTCACGACCGCTTTAGATTTTCTTACACTCGTGGAAGGGAAGGGTGACGCGAGGGATGTTCAGCTGGTTGCAGTCTACAACCTCATCACTCGATGCCCCTCGATCCTTCACGCTGCTCCTTTAAGTCAAAGAGTAAAACAATTTAACACTGAAAAAGGCATTTTTAATTTTTTTTTAAATGAAATGGACATGTAGTCACTACTGAAAATTTACAGTTAAAATATTTCAAATGGACAAAACAGAAAAAATGTAAGTGGAAATCAAGTCTTGGTTTCATTATAAATGCTGTACAAACTTAAGATATTAGTTTAAGTGAAAGTGCTGAAGCATGCATGTTGGAAAGTTGTTGGAGGTAGAGGAGCTTTAGTCAAAAGTAAACAACTCAGACTTCACAGGGTTTGAAGTGTGACTTTAAGTGCAAGCTGTGAAATCAGTTAAGCAAAAACATTGAAAGGAGCAGTTAAACCTCCAATAAAGGATATTTCGGCCTCTTTCAGGGCAGTGAACACAACACTCTGAGATTATCACATAATAAAGTTCATGTGTGCAAATAGTTCCTTATTATTTAGACATCTAGCAGACATGGCAACATTATAATTCATTTTAAGTCGTGTTTCTGGCTATCCAACAAATTTAAGTCCAATATTCACTCCCTTTTAGCTCCTCTTTTGCTGCTCAACGCTCCACCATGTTCACCACCTAGTTGCTAACCGTCTGGTGCTGAGAGAAAAAATTTAAACATTGAGCTAGAAGATGCTTTAAAGCCGTTCAGAGCTGAGAGGGACTGCAGAGTCAGGAGATTATTCTTTGTGGATTTGTCACTAAGATTGTGCATACATTGTTGATATGAGAATATCAGTTATAGCTGCTTTGAATACAGATACACACAAAAGCATCTGGACAGAGATTCCGCTCAGTTTGATCGATGATGTGTTTTTTTTTAAACAGATTCCTCTCCTCACACTCTCTTGTTTTTTCAGGAAAAGGTAGATGATGAAAGAAGCGACAAAGATGAGACGGATGAATCTGAAGAGGAGGAGGAAGCGGAGTCATGTGATAAAAAGCACATGAAGAAAAATGGACCAGTGCAGAACGGTCACACAGTCCACAACAACAACCACAGCAAGACAGAGTGAAAACAAACAAGTGTCAGGATGAGAGAAAGCAAAAAGGACTCGTATCCCTCAGCGGGGGAGCCGGAGCGAGAGATGACAGGAGAGAGAAAGAAGAAAGGATGTGGATAAGGGAGGGGTGAGCGATTCCCTAAAACCAGGAACAGCAGGTATCTTAGGAAATTCAACACTGTTACTTTTACACAAGAACACGCATTCATTCGTACTTTTAGAGGGCACAGAGATCCAGCAGATGATAAACACTACATAAGGTGGCATCGCTTTCTTGCTTTGTCATCAGTGAAAAATGTATCACTGCCTTTTGCTTGATGTTAGTCCCAAAACTTTCACGGAGACGGGGGAGAAAATGGAGAGGAGCCACGTGTGGAGAAGACAGAGGTTATGCTGCTTCTACTTTAGCTATCATGTTCTAACTGTGTGCCTTAGAGCCAGCTAATGGCTGTCAAAAAGCCATTTTAAAGCTTTCTGCTTTAAAATTGTGTTGCTTTATTCTGTTTTTTTTGTTTTTTACTAAAGGAACAAAACAAAGTGAAAGTATGTATTATGAGGGTGAGACTATAGGGCATTTATTTCCCTAGTTTTCTGTCTATGCAACTACGTAACTGTTCAGCTATTGCAATGTCTTTGCACAAACGTAGTGTCTCTTAAATATTGAGTAATAACTTGCAGTAGGAACTTGGTGCCTCTGCTCAGAAAATGTAATAAAAAAGTATTCTGATTTCCGTTTTGTAAACAGCAAGAAATTGTTTAAATTTATGTTCAATTTGAATCCAGCAGAGCTCAATTTGTACATGTCTTGCTTCCAGAAAAGAGATGTCCCTCGATTCTTTGCTGTTCAAACAGCAAGTAAACTCTTGATAGAGAAATCACAAATTCTTTGGAGTTTTGACGGAGCTGAATGTGGGTTTTTTTTTATGTGGGGTTCAGCTGGAGCAGTTTGACCACACTGATGATGCCGCCCACTGAAAAGTGATGACTCAACGGTGGGGTGCTCTGTCCAAATGCAGGAATTTGACAAAGTAGAATGGATCAGGACGGTTTCACAATTTCAAGATTTCTTTCGTTCACTGCCGAACAACCCGGGTTATATTCGTGAACCTGGGTGATAATTTGAAGTGTTGCTCTAAAGTATGGATTTTAGGTATGATTCTGTGTATGAAATGAGTTTACACGTATGTCCTTTAATGTTTTTTTATGAGAGAAATCAATTCATTGTTTCCGTGTAATGATGAAATGAGTGTTTCATATTTGATGTCATGCTTTAATGCTTTTGTATGTCAAGTGCCTTATCTGTAATGTATGGAAAGCTCTCCTGTCTTCATTTCCTCTCCTCTTCTCTCCTGTTTCCACCTCACACCATAGATCTCCAACTGCAAGACTAGAACATGCTGCCTCACTGGTGCTGTTTCGTTCATCACACTTCTCTTTTTCATAAATGAACTTCCTTTCAAACTCCCCCTCATTCCACAACCACAATCTTTTTTTTTTTTTTTTTTTTTTTTTTACTAACCCCGACCAACCAGCAACCTCTCTTCCCCAGTGATACAGAAGAAACAGCTGTGTCCTAATTACAGTGTTATTTTTTTTATTTTGTATTTTTTGTTTAATGATGTCTAAGTATTGTTATTAATGATAAAAGCAGAAATCATGAATCACAATGAAAGCACTTTGAAGTTGTTGTTATTTGTGTACTTGTCACGTTTGAAAAAAAGACCACACACAACAAACATTAAGAATAATTTTATTTTTTATTTTATTAGACCACTAAACATGATTTTATACCTTGAAACTCCTACTGACATTAATTTTTACGGTCATATTTTTACAGTTATCGCATGAACGTTTCCCTTTATCAGGAAATAAGTCATGCTCAAATGACCTCTTAATTTTGAACGTATCTTTTTCCAAGATAGTGTTAGAAAACTAGCTTTACTAAACTACTGTGTATCATTTTGTACTACTCCACTATGTTTTAGTGGTAAATATTGTCCTTTTTATCAAACTGCAATTGTCAGAGCACTGTCATAGATTAAATGATAATTCAGTGTATAATGTAGGTATAATTGGCTTCATTAACATGCTTACACAGCTATAATAGTTTATCAATTAAATATTAAAAAAATATCACAGAGCTCATGTTACTGTCTGATGGGTACTTTCACTTTTGATAATATGTTCCACTGAACCTACTTATGCTCCTTTCTTAAAGCAGTGTTGAGTAACTCGGTATGTCACTTAGCGAAATGCTGTTTCCTACTTTTACTCTGCTACATTTCAATGGGAAATGTTGCACTATTTACTGGATTTCACCAATTGACAGTAAATTAATATTCTCCACTAAAACATAATCAGCCAATCAAATGTGAAGCAGTGCAACAGATTAAATGTTGCTGACTCGGTGAGTTGCACAAAAAAATGATCAATATTACTCGTCTTATGATATAACATTTTGCTTTTATTTGAATTTATTTCATTTTTTCACTTATTTTGAATCTTTGAGTATATATGCCTGGTTATGGACATGAAACTGTTTTACTAATTTTAAAGATTTTACATGCAGTGACGTGTTTTTATTGTGCGGTCATATTACTTCACTTGAACTTCTTTTGCTACTGTAACTACATTATGAAAACTGGGCTAGAATAGTAATTTACGAAAGTATAGAAGTTTAAAATTAAATTTAAAAAAAAAGGTAAGATATATAACTTGTGTCATGTGTTGGAAGAGTGATATTGTAAGATGAACTGTATAAAATGAATTTAAGTTCAGCTTGTTTGGCATCATTACTTCACAACACCTGGAACATAATCCGCCTGTGTAACAAGAGTGTTGCATACTACTGCATTTTTTTCCCTCCAGATGCAGGAGTGAAGTTTCACAAAAGCTAGCTCAGGAAAAGTCTGGACTAAGTGTCCTGACAGGCTGTATTTTCAATAATTCACCAGGATCTAAAATTGTGAAATGTAAAGGAGAAAAAAAGAGCTACAAACTAGATCAAAATCTCTCACACTCAACCACCTACTGTTGCACAATGAGCATGCAATATGATGTAAAAAAAAAAAAAGGTGTTATTTTTTTTTTTTTTTAAAAGCACTGCTCAAAATGTCTACTTTTTAAATCTAAATATCTGCCTTAAACACTAATAAAAATAGGAAAACAGGCATTAACTTTGAAAACATTCATTTCCACAAACAAAAATGCAAGCATAAACTCAGCGGAAAAAAAAAAAAAAAAACAATTCAACCGGCATCTTAAACTGTGCAGACCCGCCGGTCCTTTTATTTACTGTCAATGGTCGCTCAGCTGCCAGCGAGGCGGAGAGAAGCGTGGATTTCCCAATATGTGACGTCATTTGTATCTATCTGCGTGTTGTCCAATAGGAGGAGGGGGAAGAATAGAGCTTGTGCTGTGCTATAGCCCCAAACGCCATCTTAAACACACAGAGGGGGGGTTCAAACAAGCCCCGAAAGAGACAATCCTTCATTTTAGTGTGTGTATTAAATAGTCGGGTCGCTCTGAGGTAATATTAGTCATGGTTTTCCGCCCTGTATTGGCACAAACTAAAAGCGCGTGCGTGAAGAAATCGGCACTTGCTAGGTAGCTAGCAAGGAGGAGGGGCGGTGGGGGAGGGGGGGAGGAGGAGGGGAGGATTTCTTTTTTTTTTTTTTTTTTTTTTTTTTTTTTTGCACAGCCGAAGTTATTTGTTTATGTTATTCCACACGGACATGTCCTCTTCAAATCCAGGTAAGGCAAAGAAAAAACAACAACAACAACAAAAAAAAGCCACATCGACCAAGTTACCCTCGTAGTGTCTGTTGAGAGCGTTTTACAGCTTAAAAGCTTAAAACACTTTCATAAAGATAGCGTGACAGCTCCAGCTAAGTTAGCTTAGCATCACAGCTAACGCCACAGCCGGGGATAGTTGGTTATTGCATAAGTGGTTAGCCCGCTGACATGCTATAGGTAGCGCTCGGTGACTACGCGAGAGCCGAGCTAACGATTAAAAGCAGCGCTCTTGTGGTATTTTTTGTTTTGTTTTGTCCGACTGAATACGTTCAGAAACCAAAACAAAGTCAGCTGACTGCCAACTCTGTACTCACGTTTTGTTTTTTACGTAGTTTAAGCTCACGAGGTTCGTTGCCGGATTGCTACCCGCAGCTGTAGCTCAGCGTCTCAGCTGACCGCAAACACGAATAAAGAGTATTTGTGGAGTTCATCTTGTTGTTGTTGTTGTTTTTTTTGTTTATTTCACAGGTTTTAACCATAAACACTCAACACTGTGTGTTTATATTGATTTGGCCTCTGAGCAAAAGGCTCCGGCGAGTGGTTTGGTTTCTTTTTCAGTGCTCCAGTCGCAATAGGAAATCACCTGTCATCTCCGTTGCTCTGTGTTGTTTAATAGAGGTACAAGACCCAGATCTGGGTATGGGGGCAAGTGGGACCCAAGCCGGTGTCGGGGCTGTTGTACCAAAAGGGACCAACAAAAGACGAGCTGCGTAAGTGTGTGTGTGTGACTGGTAAATCTTATGCTGATGTGTCGGTATCGTGTTATGTATATTTGCTGACTGGTTTACTTTTGTTTTTAATAGTTGTGGTTTAAATTCTTGTGGGAATAATTGAGTAAAACTGCTTTTCGTGTGTCTTTTCTTCATGTTGCAGGCTAGACTTTGATGATGATGATGATGATGATGAAGGGAACAAGTTGTTCAGGTACATTTGTCCCAGTTTGTTGTAGCATAAAGCAAGAAGAGGTGCAATATCAAATGTTTGAATTGTCAGGGCTGCTGAGATAACAAGCAGTCCTTTTTTTTTTATTATTCCTCAGGTGTGACGATGACACGGCAGGCTCCAACAATGACAAAGAGCGCTTTGCCAGGTAGGACGATATATTTGGAGAAATGGATGTGTGCCAAGGAGTATAGGGAAGCAATAATATTGACGCAATGGTTACCACCATGCTGTTCTCCCTCTTTTCAGGGTTGTTTGTTTTTCTTTATTTTGGTAGTGATTTATGGGCCTGTGTTTTAGCGGGTTGGTTTCATCCCCAGGTTTTTGGATGAAGATCACAGTTTTGCAGATAAGGAAAAACTAGCCAGGTAGGGCCTGTACCACTGTGGAAGGCTCCCTCTCCTGCTTGTATCCACATCGATATTGAATGCACTGATCAAATTCTATCCTGTCCTGCTGGGATCCCAGTACATTGTCATTTTGACAACACAATATTACCAGTATATTTAAGTCCAGTATGTCTGTGTCTGTGTTGTTGCCTGTCAGAATGTTATGCTTCTTTTCCCAAGGCAGCTGGTTGTCTCTCGTCAACCCACCACTTTGTTATGTGTCACTAACTGGAACGTTGTGTGTGTGTGTGTCAGGGACTTCTTTCACTCCGATAATCCCTTCCTCTTGAGCAACTGTCCTCTCTGTCTCTTTTGTCTCCCCCCTCCCTCTCAGGATAACTGAAGGGTCTTTCTCTTTCTGCACTTGCTCTCTTTTGTCACACAAGCTGGCCTTGAAAGACCAGACTCTCTTGCTTTGTCACTCTCATTTTTATAGATCATTGGCGACACATTATTGTTTTATGCGTCCTTTACTTCTCTCACCTTCTCTCATTCCCACCCCTTCTTCCTGAATGGCATACTTACATTGCAACATTAACTCTAAACTCTACTCCATGTTGTCCACCTGCCCATCTGTTTCCCCCATCTCAATCCCTCCTCTCCACCCATGCCTCCCTCGTTACCTCACTCCAGGGAGAACCACAGTGAGATTGAGAGGCGGAGGCGGAACAAGATGACCGCCTACATCACAGAATTGTCAGACATGGTGCCCACTTGCAGCGCATTAGCGCGGAAACCAGACAAACTAACTATCCTACGAATGGCAGTGTCTCATATGAAGTCTCTGAGAGGAAGTGGCAACACCAATGCAGATGGGTCGTACAAACCTTCATTCCTTACTGACCAGGTGAGTAACAGAGAAAATTGTAGAAATAAAGCAAAAGGTCAGATGTGAAATCTTTGCAGCCACTTACTTACACTGAGTTCACACCACACTAGAGCAGGAACGACTTAGAGCTTTACTGGCGACAGGTTCAGGGTCAGCAACGATTTCGGACAAGGCAGTACTGCTTGTGTAGAAGTCAACAGAGTCAACCAATATACAGATCTTACAGTCAGTGTAGTTCACACTACGACTATAGAAACAGACTAAAGGAGGAGGGAAACTATCACCTATAAAACTTTCGCAGGATGTGGCTAAAGGTCAGCTGCTATTTTTACTGGCTCTTTTTGCAGTAAATTGGTGTAATCTGAATTTGTAATGTCAAATCGGATTGATAGTAGCACATGTCTGTATACACCCTCCCCAGGTCAACAGTGTAGGTAGCAGTGACCAAAGTTCAGGAATTGCAAGAAGGAGCTGTAATTTTTACATGTGTAAAGACTTTCGATTCATGTTTCACGTGAGATCTCTCACCCTTACAGTTTGTTCTTTGATGCTGTCTGTCCATAGGAGCTGAAGCACCTCATCCTTGAGGCAGCCGATGGCTTCTTGTTTGTGGTGTCGTGTGAGACTGGCCGCATCGTTTATGTCTCTGACTCCCTGACACCCGTCCTCAACCAGTCACAGCCTGAATGGCTCGGCTCCTCCCTGTACGATCAGCTCCACCCAGACGACACAGAAAAGCTCAGGGAGCAGCTCTCCACTGCAGAGAATAACAACACGGGTACAAAGCACACACAACACGCAGAGTTGCCACAATCATAAGGGAGAAGGAACGTCTCCTTTTGAAATGAGAAAGAAATGTCACATGTGCACTCAAATTCAGTGTCCTGTTTGCCTTTGAAGGGAGGATGCTGGACTTGAAGACTGGAACGGTGAAGAAGGAGAGTCAGCAATCGTCAGCTAGAATGAGTATGGGAGCCCGCCGCTCATTCATCTGCAGAATGAGGTGTGACTCATCCCATTTATGAATTATATTAATATGCCTGCCAGGATACATACGTTGCTCATGTGGTGGTCTATTTTTCAGGTGTGGCACGTGTCCGGTGGAACCAATGTCGATGAATAGACTGAACTTTCTAAGGAATAGAAACAGGTGAGCAAAGCTGAACAGTTTAGCTACACATTTTAAAATTTGTTTTGGAAATACTGTATGTAGCTCAGTGGAAATGTCAGCAATTTTATTACAGGCACCATAAAGCGACTGAATGATTTTATTGTATTTTACAATGTCTTCCTTCACTTCAGGAATGGTTTGGGTACAGCCAAGGAAGGAGAGCCTCAGTATGTAGTGGTCCACTGTACAGGCTACATCAAGTCCTGGCCCCCTGCAGGTAAAACTATTAATTAGAGATGGGCATTTCAAGCAAAACTACTGTTCGAAATTTGCTCTGAACTATTGGACTTTTCTTCACTTACACTTTCTTTCTCACGTTATCAAATTTTTGTTTTTTTTGTTTCAGGAGTGTCATTAACAGATGACGAAGCAGAAAACAATCAGGGGAGTCGCTACTGTCTAGTTGCCATTGGGAGATTACAGGTATGAGGGAGGTCGTGTGTGTGTCTGTGTGTGTGTGTGTGTGTGTAACTGATAAAATGGACTAAAATGCTCTTAGGTTGTGGAAATGTACAAACAAAAAGTAGTGATCTTTGACACTTGAATCAACAGTCCAAGAATAAAGTCACCATTACGGACGGTGGAAGAAGCATGTGTTACGTAGGAAAGGCAGTATATTATGGTCCCAGTACACAGTCTTATCTGACTTACACTGTTACAGTCGGTGTTGAAATCATTGTAATACACTGATATGATTCATAACTTTTAGAAAACCATTCAGATTTATTTTTTATTCTTGTGCGACATGTAATATATATTGAAATAAATCGTATTCATCCACATGGTGGCTTTTAAAGTTTGTAGGTTGTTAGGTCCTGTTAAACATGATTGTTGTAGCTTGCATGTGTCCTCCACAGAACATTTCATTTAAATTTGTCCTTGCCCTTTACTTTTTCTCCAGGTTACTTGTTGCCCTGGTGACACAGACATCAACAATATCAGTGTTCCAGTGGAGTTTATCTCCCGCCATAACTGCCAGGGCATGTTCACCTTTGTAGACCACCGCTGCATGGCCGCTGTTGGTTATCAGCCTCAGGTAAACAAAGACGGTCAAGGTGTCCGCTAATGTCCCTTTGTGCCACAAGTTATTGTGAATGATGGAGACTCTGTTATCTGCTGTGTGTTGCAGGAGTTGTTGGGGAAGAATATTCTAGAGCTCTCCCACCCTGAAGACCAGGGCTTACTGAGAGACAGCTTCCAGCAGGTGGACTCTGAATATGTGCTTTAGAAAATGTGTTTTTGTTTCTATTAATCTCTTGTGATTGTACCGCTGCATTTGTGTGTTTGCACATGCTTAAAAGTGTTCCCCCGATTTAACATCACACACGTATAACGGACAGTTTGAAAAGAGGAAATCAGAGGTGATGCACCAGAACTCAAACATTGGTTATTTTAGTCCACACATTATTCTTTCTTGTTGAAACCTGGTGCCTGCGTTACATTTCAAAATACAAGTCCTCTAGCGCCACATACACAGTCCAGTCAGAGGCCTGACCGAGTCTTTTTTGTTTTCAGACTTATATGTCAGATAATGACATCAGATAGCATCAACTGGAGCCAAAAAAGCTTTATGCAAATTATTTTTTGCACATGCACTAGTAATCTCAAGACATGTAAACCCACTTTGATGTGTAAAATTGGTGGAGTTTCCCTTTTAAGTTACTGAATTTCATATTACTTAAATGTTATGCAAATGAAAAACCTGGTTTACTCAATCTGGGTAGCGTGGAAAAGATTTCCCTTGAAATTTCCCTTTTCTTTGGTCATCATCACGCCTAACTATATTTCTATTTAAATGTTCATATGTGCATATGACAAAGGCCCGAAATGGGATAAGCATTGCTGTAACTAAAGTGTAGCAAAATGAGAGAAAATAAAACTAACTGTGGTGCCCTTGTATTCAAACTGAAATATTTTAAAGTCAAACTAAAACCAAAACTTACCATAAAAGTCTAAAACCATCAGTTTCAACAGCGGAACAGTTGCCTGATTGTAAAATGAAGACATATTTGTGTTGTAAGGTGAAACTGTTCTCACTCTCATACTACAGAGACTGTCTGCACCACCAGTTTTTAACCGTCAACAATTACCCATGAAACCGGATACCTCCCAGTTCATGCTTTTTTGTGTGTGTGTGCGTGCACGTAAACCTACTGCTCATTGATAATGGGGTTGTTTGGCATGTTGGACGTGTGTGTCCTCAGGTGTTGAAGCTGAAGGGCCAGGTTCTGTCCGTGATGTTTCGGTTCCGCTCCAAATCGAGGGAGTGGCTCTGGATGAGAACCAGCTCCTTCACTTTCCAGAACCCGTTTTCAGAAGAGATTGAGTACATCATCTGTACCAATGTCAATGTCAAGTGAGTCACGCGTCCTACATGATTACACAATGAAATACAGCACATAATAAAACGGCCCATAGCTTGAAATGTGACTGTTGTGAAACATCCCCTCTGTCTGAATGCTTACCAATTATCCTCAATCCCCATTTCCTCTTGCACCCCTACCACAACCCCTTTTTTTAATATATCACACACTGATCACTCTCTCCCCACACTTCTCCTCTGCACCCGTCAATGATTTGGGGCTGTAGAAACTCAACTCAGGACTCCCTCACTCCCATGTCCTCTCCCGGGGCTTCGATGCCCCCTTCCCTGGGCCAGGGCAGCCCAAATGGCCCTCATCCTGTAGTGCCCAACCCGGGGCAGATAGCCACCAGGTGAGACTAGGTCTGACCTCACTATCCTCCCCCTGCATGGGAGAACAGGGGCTGCTTCTTCATGGGAGACTACTACTGTTTCTAGCAACCTACGGTCCTTCTGTTTTTTGTTTTTCATTTCTGCCTCTGGGTGATTCTTAATTTCTGTAGTGTTGGAATAGCAGTGCTAAGATGAAGCATGTCTTATCGTTTCCTCCTCATGGTTAGTATTCAATATAGTTTAAAGAGATAAGCTTTTGACGTAGGTGGTGTAGCATGGTAGCAGTATTTTTTTTTAACAGACTTTTCTCCTCTTCTTTTGTCCTCGCTTATGTTGCCATGGTGACTGGTGGCGGGTTGAGTGCTACTTTGTCAGCAGGTGTTTGGGATTTCTCTCTCTACAGCAGAAGGCATGGGTATGGAAATAAGACTATTTTAGGCAGACTACAAATCAACACTCTGCCTCTCTCTTGTTTGCTTTTTCAGACAGTTGCAGCAGCAGCAGCAGGCTGACCTGGAGGGAGGTGGAACAAGAGATGGCATGTATGAAGCAGGACCAATCACCCTCTCACAGGTTAGGTCCCACATATGTGGGCACATAAACATACTTGTACAGCTTGATTACAGATTATCGCTGATTTGTTTTGGGTCCCTTGCTCCTGTGAAAGAGGGCTTTCTTACAGAAACAATGGCAGGATGTTGATTGTTTTCTCACCAGGAAACAAGATTGAATTGAGTGCAATAGTAATACCTGGTTATTTTGAGAGATTTTAAAATTGAAAGTATTTCAGCCCAAATTAAACTGGATGTGTTTTCATCCAGGTTCATGACCAAAAAGTTCTTCATTTGATCTCAGTCTTTAATTTGTGACTGAAAACTCAAATAATCGTGATTCTGAATCAGAAAAAGAAGATATTACACAATCACAAGAGTTTGGCCACTGTTGGTGTAAAAATGAATTTGCATAATATAAAAGAGAGTCCCAAAACTGTGACTACTATGTCCCTCATATCAGTTGGGCTGCCCCCCTTCAGAGTCAAATCATCTCTCGGAAAACCCCAACTCGTCTCTGTTTCTCCCTGTGGGCTCGTTAAACCCATCAACATGTTAAATGTGCCACTGACCACATGATATACAAAAGTATTCCACACATAATGCCTCGAGTAAGTGTATACACTATTAAATACAGTAAATCAATATTGTCATGTGATTGGTTGCTTTTTACTGGTTTTCTATTGGCCACAACATTTAGGTTTATTTTGTGTATTGAGTAGCGAGAGAGGCGTGTCCTCTCCCACTATGACCGCAGTGATATACGTCACAGCAGTAAATTACCTCAAATTAAGTCAACTAGAGCTTTAAGGAATTGTTAATTCCAAGCAGTGAAACTTCCACTTTGACCTGATTCTTCACCATTTAAACACTTCTGACTGACTGATACCGTTTGGTGGTCGACAGATGCCAGTGCAGCCAGTGACAGCTGCAGGGCCGGACCTCAGCAAGAGCGTTGAGAAGACAGAGCTCTACCCCTCCCTTTTCCAAGGGCCTGATCAGACCAAGGGCATGCCCTCCACCGCTACTCCATCCACTCAGATCTACGCTCCAGCCAACAACTTCACTGCTGGTCGTTCCACTGACACATACAGGTAGGAAGTCTTTGCATATGTTTACATGAACGCCAGATCTCAAAGGGGACCTATTATGCTTTATCATGTTTTCATCATGTCAGCATCAAAGCACGCAATGAAAACAAAAACCGACATTGCCGGGAAATACTATAACTTAGTTATTTAGTGACAGCAAAATTACATTTTTCTCGATATGTTAACACATGCCTTTTAACAGGGGCATGATTAGAACAAATTGCATGACTTGTAAATGAAAGGCTAAATCCACCGTTATGTCCCACACTAAGCAGGTAATGAGCCTAATATTTCCCAGAGTGAGACATCCTGCTCTAATCTTTGTTGCTGCAAAGGTTCGTGGCGTCTCTTATATTCCTAATTGGATTCAGACTCAAACTTGTATCGATTGAGTAGAGAAGTCACCATTTTCAGTCAAGAAGGGTAAATTACCTTGGTAGTTGTACAGTTTCTTTCCGGTACCTCCACACTGGCAAGAGGATGAGGGAGGGGTCACAAACACTGGGTGCTGCTGCTCTGTAGTCCTCCTGGAAGTTAGCCCATCAGAAGACAGTGGGTGATGTAACCATCCAACCGGTTTGCATGTGTGAAGAGATCAGACCTGGCAAGGGCACAGTTTCTGTGTAACATTGGCTAATGTGCAACAACAGCCCATGGGAACACTCCCAGTTCCCTCAGTTGTGAACTGCGTGTAGTCCACATAAAGGGTAAAGGAGAACAAAGGCTTTAAGCGGGAGCAGATGCTGCCTGGCAAAGATTTTGATTTATTCAGAAAATGAAAAGCATGAACTGTGCAGTATGTTTAAAGTAGCTTACCTCCTTGTTCTGCTAGCTCTAATTTACTGCTGAACTTGAATTCACAGTGTTCTTTGTGTGTAGAAATAGGTTTCAATGTTTATTTTAATGGACTTCTACCACATTGAATAATAGAATCGGACAATTTTATTATGTCCCAGTATGTGACCGGCAGGAAACAGAGCTCTCACTCTCGTCACTTTTTCGCAGACCGGTCAGTATGACTCCACAGATGGCCCAGCCTGCCCACTCAGCGGGGCAGATGCTGGCTCAGATGTCTCGTCAGAATGGACAGTCAGTTACCCCCTCCAGCACTAGCAGCCCCCTCCATGGAGGACCAGCAGGAGGATGGCC